>NC_134863.1:84495584-84535584 GCF_049852395.1 Peromyscus maniculatus bairdii | reverse complement strand
ATCTCTCACTTTTAGGAATCTAAATCATTCTTTGCCTGTCAGTCACACAGACATCTCAGTTATTAGCTTTTATATGGTGGTGTATGTAAGCGTAGCGGAGGTAATGATTCTATTAGAATGCTGTCTTATTTGCCACATTTTATTACTGGTCATTGTTATTAAACTCTTACTTGCATAATAAATAAACTTTATAAAAATAAATAAAATATTAATATGAGATTTGGTACTACATGTGGTTCAAGCATCCATGGAGTGTTTTAGACACTCCAGTCTCCTAAGGATCGGAACCATGGTTATCTCTTTGAAAGATAATTTTAAGTGATTTCCCATTCTTTTGATTCACTGCAAGGAGATGGTCTAAACTTACTCATGAAAGGGAGAAGCTATTGAGCATTGGACCAAAGTCCTGTCAGAACCAAAAAAGTGCAATGTCCAGTCAGCCCACCATTCAGATTGGTGCTCACCTGTCCATCACTTTCCAGAATTTTCTGACCAACTGGGCTCAGGGTGAGTACTATTCTTGAAAATGGAGACTGTGGTTCTGAGGAATATTAGAGCCAGAGGTTACAATGATGGGTCAGTCCATATTTAACCAACAAGAGTAAACAAGACTCACACACTTGATGTTGCTTCTTTAAAATCTCTCTAAGAGGGGGAAATGTATTTATTGTTCAGAAGTAGAGAGCCAATTGAAATACAACGTGAGATTGAATATGGGAATCACTCAATGCTTTCTAACCATGGGTGTGGACACCCATATTGAATTCAACCACAGCAAACCCAAGTAACTTCTCAGAGTGTGCTGGTGGCCGCCAACATCAGGATCTCCCTGCAATCAATCAGCAGTTAGAGAACTAGTTTTAATTATACGACAAAGCATGTCGAGGAAGGCCTGTGACCCAGAGAAGCAGACCATCACTGAAGCACATAGATTGAATCCACCACCATTTAACTTATTTAAATCAACGGGGCATTCAGGACCCACGACGCTTTAATACAGTGGTTCTCAATCTTCCCAATGCTGTGACCCGTTTACACAGTTCTTCATGTTGTGGTGACTCCCAACCATAAAGTTGTTTTTGTTGCTATCTTGTAACTATAATTTTGCTACTGTTAGGAATCATAATGTAAATGTCTGTTTTCTGATGGTCTTAGGTGACCCCTGTGAAAGGGCTGTTAGGCACCCCCCCTCCAGTGGGGTCACAGCCCATAAGTTGAGAATCACTGCTTTGATATTTGTTCTTTCCTGCGAGCACAGATGTGCCGGTAACTACACCAATCCAACCCCTGCCAAATGGCCTCCGGCTATGTCCCACTACACCCTCTTGGCATTACTGGGGTTCAGTTCATGCCAGAAAACTGAGCAACATTGAAGCAGAGACTAACCGCTGAGCCGTAGGCTCACACTGTTCCTGGGGCTTGTCCAAGCCAGAGGCTAAATGATGAATCAGAGCAGAACAGAACGCCTGAGGGAGCGCTTCAGAAGTCATTTTCTGCGATGCTCCATCCCTACACGGCCATGCTTCCCACCTTCCCCAGGAGCTCCCGGGGGCCATGAAGCCTCCAGAAAGCAAGTTTTAGGACTCAGTTTGGTGACACACCAAATTCACCACCCACATAGGCCTCACATCATCTTAACACTAAGACTAGAGAATGTGGTTTGGGGCCATCACAGCCCCCAGGGTGGGGGACATCTCTCTCTTCAAGCCAGTGCATGAAGCCCTTGCAGAAATCCTCACAGGTCCTGTCCTGCACACAGTGGAGCCTGAGGGTCCTGGGGAACTATTTCTGACCCATAGCTAGCCAGTGGCGCCCACGGGGGCTCTCTAGTCTGGCACACGTACACTGCCGGCACCACACACACAATCCCCCATCTCATTGTTCCTCCTCAGAGGTGCAGCTTCAGCTTCCCTGGCTAGAAATTGAAAAGTAAAATGAAATCTCATCCAGGGACACATTACTTTGGTTGATCTCTGCTTGTGTTGGTAACTATTCTGTGCAAGGTTTAACTCACGTTCCTCACCTGACTGTCACTGTGGGTTGCCTGGGCCAGTGACATTGTACAGTCCCTAGACTTGATCCTCTCAGGCCTCTGGCAAGTTCAAACATCCTGCAGTTTCCTGAGGCAAGCTCCTTTTGCCCTAGCACAGCCCACTACAGACAGCTGCTAACTACAGGCGCTCACCTCACACAGCGTTCGTTCATTTCCACGCAAACGGTAGAGGTCTTATGAAAGGCCATCCTTGAGCTCAAACACACAGGGGAACAGTCAGCCTTGGTAAACACATCCACCTTTGGCCATTCAACAATCACAGATGGAAAATAGAAAAGAACTGGGTCTGAGCTGAACATACACAGACCTTTTCTCTTATCGTTCCCTAATCAATACCATATAACTATTTACATAGGATTTATCTTGCATTGGGTATTATAAGTAATCTATAATATAAAGTATACAGGAATAAATGCATCACATATGAAAATACTCCGCCAATTTATATAAGGGGCTTGTGCATCTGTAGACTTTGGTGCCCTCAAGAGGACCAGGACTAGCCACCCATGGATATCAAGGGACTTTAAGTCACTATCAAGTTTATGTAGAGCAGGAAAATGAAATGGAAAGAAAGATGGGGGGCTATCTTTGTATGCTGAGTAGTTCATAATGACAACACAGAATCACAGTAGTAGATAATTTATCATATGTATGGATATTTCACGATAATTCTATCATGCATTGATTAAACTTAATTTGAAACACACCGCCCTATACCAGAAATGAAAGGCCTCTTATTGAGGTAATATCTAGTAGGTTGTAGTGGAATGTCTTCCACTTTATAAAATGACTAATTAGTTAATTAAGGAGTCTCTTGGGGGTTCAGCTGTATGGGGC
Source organism: Peromyscus maniculatus bairdii (assembly GCF_049852395.1). Taxonomy (NCBI): domain Eukaryota; kingdom Metazoa; phylum Chordata; class Mammalia; order Rodentia; family Cricetidae; genus Peromyscus; species Peromyscus maniculatus. The sequence continues at coordinate 84,532,694 of NC_134863.1, read as the reverse complement.
ATTGGTAAGGACCTTGGGGTCCTGGTGTCTGTGACTCCTAAGAGCTAAGCCAGCCCTGCTGGTGGAGAGCAGCCATGGGTTTCCCAGACACAAAGAAGTGGGTGAGATGTAGGATCTTTCTTCTCATTTCCCTCTTTCAGTGGGTTCTACTTGTGTAGGCATGCATGTAGATGCCAGCTCAGGTCATTGTCAGGTTCATGATGTAGAACAGGAAAATGTTTTTAAAAAAAAGGAGGCAGAGGAAGGAAGAGGAGAAGGGGAAAGAAAAGGAAAGGAAGAGAGAAGAGTAAAAGAGAACAGATGAATCTTCAGACCCTGAATAGTTCGTGATGACATCATAAAGAATCACAGTAGAGAATAATTCATCCTACATATAGATGTTACAAAATAATTGTATCATGCATTGGTTAAACCAAGCCAGAAAGTCTGGATTCCAGACAGATAGATATCTTTATGGACAAGTCTTATTAGCAAATAATCTCAGGTACTTCACTGACTCCTGTACCCACATTCCCGACTGTATGGCCACCAGAAATCAAGACCACAGACCAGCCTGACAAGCAGTGGCAATGTCCCCAGGGTACGGTGCTGGGAAATAATGGTGACCTTGCTAGGAAGAGCCCTAGGCCCAGGACCCTCACACCACGGTCTTGACCCCTTGCTCGTTAGCGGCATGTCTTAATGTCATCTGATTTTCCTGGACCTCAGGTCCTGTGTCTGGTACCTGCTCAGCTTGGCCTCAGAATTCTCAAATGAAGAAAAATTAAAAAAAAAAAAGACTACCTTGGAATATGAAATGAAGTAGACAATTAAAAGTAGACTGCATTTTAAATACCGGCTCACCTGGAACACTCGGAGTCCCCACACACCTGTGAGATGGCAGCTGGTTCAAACATCTAAAACTGTCAACTTATCAAAAGTGGTTATCCTCCTTATTAGCTGGGAACTCTCCTGGAGGGACCTTTGATAAGAAGAGCTGTGACCCACATATGTAAAATTCAAAAATGTTAGAACACTTTAGCTTGGAAATTATCCCCATAAGAGGAAAAAAAAGGAAGAAACAGACAACTAATCCCAAGATTGAAAGGTTCCTGTGTCTCATTCATGCATTTTATACCTAAAACAAATCCGGTCAAAGGGCCACCCTCATCTTAGGTGGCAGGTCCCGGTGAACAATCCATCACCAGGAACCGCATGTCACAATAGGACAAAGGAACTTCAACAACTGGGCACTTGGTCTGCCAACTTTACCCATCAAAGATCCGTGACTAAAAACCCCCGAAATGAGAGGACAGATGCAGTCACAAAGCTTCAATGTTGGTGGAAGGCCTGGGGTGTCTCGGTCTGCCTTACGTGCAGGAAGATGTGAGTGAAATTCCCAGGACACGTTGTTTTTAAAAAGCCAGGCAGAGTGGTGCACACTTGTAATCTCAGTGCTGGGAAAATAGAGATGGGTGGAGGACCCCGGGGCCCCTAACCAGCCAGCCCAGGCTACTCGGTGAGTTCCAAGCCTGTGAGAGACCCTGTCTCAAAAGAAAGGCGTGTGGTGCCTTAGGAGTGACACCCACGGTTGTCCTCTGACCCCCACCATGTAAACACAGAGAGAGACAGACAGACAGACAGATACGGTGGTGCATACATGTAATCATGCAGGTTGAGGGCAGAAGAGCCAAGGCAGGCTTCAGGAGACTGTCTCCAACCCCCTCCCCAAGAAGAAATGTAGTGTCCATGCATTAAAGTCTGTAACACCAGACTGATAAGTTGTAACATGAATCTTAAAAGGTCTTATTAATAAAAACAAACCTGAAGCCAGGTATTGGGGTGAACGCTGGAAGATCAGAGAAACAGAACAAGCCACAGCTTCCTCACCTCACCAATTCCTCAGCTGATCCTGTTTCCTCAGACTGGAAGCCTCTGAGTCCTCATCCAGAATCAATCTCAGCTGAACTGCTGCTCAAAAGCCTAAAAGCTTAACCAGCTCTAGTTCGTGGCCCTCACACCTTATCTACCTTTCTGCTTCCTGCCATCACTTCCTGAGATTAAAGGTGTGTGTCACCATGCCTGGCTGTTTCCAGTGTGGCTTTGAACTCACAGAGATCCAGATGGATCTCTGCCTCCCAAGTGATAGGATTAAAGGTGTGAGTGCCAACATTTTCTGGCCTCTATATCTAGTGGCTGTTCTGTTCTCTGACCCCAGATAAGTTTATTAGGGTGCACAATATATTGGGAAACACAGTACCACTGCAATAAGTGGGTCGGCGGAGCCTGTGTCTTCCAGCAAGAAGCAGCAAGTAGAGAGAAGGAGAGGTTTGCACTGAGAGAGGCAAGAAGCACTTCCAACAGTGAGAAGCCAGAGCCGTGAAGCGAAGGGGAAGGGTCCAGAGAGGAAGCCGTCTGGAACCGCTAGTGAGACCCCAGTGTTCCTGTCCCACTTCCAACCTCCTGCAACCTCATCTGTACTGAGTAAGAAACAATAGTTGACGTTTCCACCCCGTGGGACCAGGACAAGCTCATGCTGCCTGCATCATCTGCTTCATAAAAAAGGAGTGTTTGCCACCCTTGCAAGGTGGCTGGCTTCAGCTGGGATGCGTGTACCTCTTTACACTGCAATTCAAAGGATGACCCTCCTCCGTCATCGGGAACATCCATCCTGGGGCACAGACCCAACCACGTGGCTGGGATATTAGCTGAGGCACACACACTCCTCTTCGCTCCTCCTAGCAGGGCTGTCTCCCCAGCCCAGGCATTCCGAGTGGTGAAGCCCCTGCCATGCTGTCCCAACCCAGGCCAGCTCTGGGAGCAACTGTCAGGGCCTGAAGCCATTGTCCTAGAATAGCCAGCCCTCAGCCTTAGGGGTCCTTGCAGGATGCTGGGCACAGGCCTCCATTGGCAGCCATGGGTCTTGAGGTCAGAAGGCTGGAGCAGGAAGGAGAAAGGTTCCCGGGTCTGAGGAGGGAATCCTGTCACCAGCTGTAAACAGCTGGGCTTCCTACCCAGGTCCCCACTCTTCTTGGAAAACAAGCTGTAGCGTTCCTCGTTCCTCGGGAGTTGTCTGTGCCTTAGGGAAGAGCTGCAGGCTCTCTCCCCAGGGAGCCACCATCCAGTGTTCATGTTCAAATACTTCTCTTCCCTCTGCCAAATCTGCGTCCTGGAACCTGGGGGACGAGCTGAGTCCATGAGCAATGCACATACCTGCTTAGCTTAGGTGTATCCTGCTTAGCACCTCCCATGGGAGAGTGAACATGTAGGGTCACAGGCCAAAATGACCAAGTTCAAAATCACAGGAGTCCTCCGCCTCCAGCACAGCACCCCTCACTCTTACCGGATGAGTCTCTGCTCATTTGTCTCACTCAGTCAGAAGCAACTGGTTTTCCCGTCACTGTCCTCAACTACGTGTGAAAGGACGCGTAAGATGCCCCAAAGCAAAACCTGTGCTGAGAGCAGGGCCGACCGCTTTATTCTCCTTCTTTCAGCTGTGACATTTTTATACAAAAAGTTATACTTGCACCGGGTGGTGGTGGCGCACGCCTTTAACCCCAGCACTCAGGAGGCAGAGCCAGGCAGATCTCTGTGAGTTCGAGGCCAGCCTGGTCTACAGAGCGAGATCCAGGACAGGCCCCAAAGATGCACAGAGAAACCCTGTCTCAAAAAACAAACAAAAACAAAAAGCCATACTTTCACATGCTAACCTGTTCTAAGAGCACAAATGAATATACAATGGAAATCCCAGTCCCCTCTAGGCACATTCCTCCACGCAGACAGAGCTCCTGCACACAGTGGCTTGTCATGTCATCTGAAATGTTCTTTTCTTGTTCAAACATGCATAACATGCATCAGTGCATATTCCTGTATTTCCTACACAGGAGCATGCATCTGCCCTCAGTTCATTGCTTCGAATATTACATGTGCAGTAGATTTTCATTAACACACTGATGGGCTATTTATTAGTTTTAGTTTTCAGAAAGAAATAGACGTGGTTTGTTTTTATCAGTCAACTTATAAAATAATGGGTTTATTATGGCATTTTAAATAAGTTTTTAAGATATTTTTTAATTTATGTATATGTACGTGTAACCTGTGTGCATTTGACAGAGGGGCCAGAAGAGAGCATCAGATCCCCAGAGCTGGAGTTACAAGCTGTTGTGAGCTGCCATGTGGGTGCTGGGAACTGAACCCAGGTCCTCTGCAAGAGCAGCAAGTGTTCCTAACTGCTGAGCCTCTCTGCAGCCCCTCATCGTGACATTTACACACACGCACACACTTGTCCTTTGCTCATATCTGCCCCGTTACCATCCCATGCCCCCCTTCCTCCTCTCTCACTGACCCTACTGTCCCCTCCATGTAGCCCCACTTCTGCTGGAATACAAACACACAAACAACGAGGTCTCAGATAGTAGACATCCGCTTCACACGGCCCCACAGCCTTAGGAGAGGTGAGCAGTGATGAAATAAACCAGCTTTCCCTGCGAAGGAGTCGCTGCCTCACCAAAACCCGGACTGGATCCTCCTTAGTGACGGCCCAACGTGGCCCCAATGTGGTCATGCCCCTGTGGGAAGGACCAGTGTCTGCCTTCTCCAGGGACGATCTGCATTCTCCAGGGACATCTTGCTTACCTTTTCAATGACTGCCAGGGCTTGGCGGGACCCGGAGAAAACACTCCAGCTACATCTGTCCTGCAGCCCCAGCCCCACCAGGGAGCCACCCAGGGCCTGGGCTGCCCCACCTTCTCCCCATCCTGTCTCTCAGTCTGCTCTCTGCTCCCCTTCTGTCTTCTCCGCTTCTCACCCACCATCCCAGGCCTGTTTTTGGATGCCTGCAGTAGTTGCTTTTCAACTGGAAAACACTTCCATTCGGAGGGTATCACTCATTGGTTATGTCGGCTCTGCTCTGTGGAAGGCTAGAGAGCCGCCTTCCTGCACAAATACAACCTGGCCGTGGGCCTCTTCGGCTTTTGTGGGGCAGGCTCTTACAGGATTGATGGGATTAAAAAGGGCTTGCACGTACTGGTTTTAGAGATTTCTGAGTTACAGAGCATTGTGATAGTTTACAGTCTCTCTCCAGAGGCCAGCACAGCCATGTCTCTGCAAATGAACAACCATCCATCTTTGCCAATAAGACAGTGAAGCTGGGTATCATCTGTAGTTCTCGGAGTGTAATTGGGACTATATTGATATATGTCTTTTGCTGGTGTTTGCATGTTTTTCTTGGGGATTTTTATCTCATCTAATTGACATGCTATAAAGCCAATCAGCCCCCTGCCGGCTACAAGTTCTGCAAACATCTTTCACGGTCTCCCCTTCACCTCACAGATTTCTTTATTGATTTTTAGTTCTTATATCTTTTGATTATAGAAAATTTTCTTTCATGGGGTTAATTTTGTTGACATCCTTCTTCACGTGGTCACCTTTCATGAAACACCCAGACAGCCTCCTCTATTCCTCCCAGCTTATTACCATAAGATGACTCTGTCACACTTCCTTACAGTGCTTTTATTGGTTTATTGGAGTGTGTGTGTGTGTGGTGTGTGTGTGTGTGTGTGTGTGTGTGTGTGTGTGTGTGTGTGTGTGTGTGTTTTGTTTGGGGGATTTGTTTGTTTTCATTTTTTTGTTTTTTTCTGGCTGAGATTTTTGATCCAGCTGATTCAGCAAGGCAAACCAGCTTGCGTTTTTTCCTAAGTGACCGTCTAATTGTCCTAACACACTCACTAAGACAACTCAGCTCCCTTCAGAGTGGTCCTCGGCTTTGTGCTTCCTCCTGCCCGACCCTCTTCAGCCAAAGAAAGGTGTCAAACAATCCCACTGCGGAGACTACACTGAGTGTGTCAGCTGAGTCTCGGCTCCCAGAAGCCGGCCATGCCTACGGAACGGCTCGTAACTGCTACCGCCGACATGCACCCTCCCAACTCCCAAGGCCTAAAAATGGGACATTTCTTGGAAATCAAATCATTGCAAATGTGATTAGTTCAGATGAAGACATGCCCTAGAGTCACCAATGTCAAGTGGCTGGAGTCCTTATGAAAAGGGACCATTCAGACTCAAACACACACAGGGAGAAGGCCGTGTGAGTGTGAAGGCACAGATCAGGGTATCATGCCACACCCAAGCTCACCAGTGACCCACCAGAAACCAGGAGGAAGGCCTGCCTCAGGCCTCTCCCTCACAGGCACAGCAGTGTGGCCACACCATTTCTGTTGTTTAAGCCACTCCATTTGTGGCACTTTTTTATGTCAGATTCAAGAAACTGAGTCTGGGGAGTTTCATTGTAGCAACTCCCTTGTCCTGCACGGTTTTGCTTCCCCTGGTTTGGGTTATAGTCAACCACATTTTAAAAATATTAAGTAGAATATTCTCTAAATAAGCAATTCCTAAGGTTAAACTACATGCCATTTTGAGTAGCACAATGAAATCTTTTACCATTTTACTTATAATCATCTCTCTGTCCAAAGTATCCATACCATATATACATATATACATGTGGGATATATATATGTATATATATATATGTATGTATGTATATGTATATCCCACCAAGCAGCTATTGATGATCAGACCAAATGTCAAAGTAACACAGTGCTTATGTCCCAATCACCCTTATATTACTTAATAATAATGGCACCAAGGGCTGGGAATGTGGCTCAGTTGGTAGTGCCTGTCTAGCCTTCATGAGGCTCTAGGTTCAATTCCCAGTACCACATAAACTGGGTGGTGGCACAGTCCTGTACCCTCAGCACTGGAAAGGCAGAGCAGGAGTTTAAAGTGGCTGCTCACAGGACGCCATAGTCAAAAGCGAAGAGACATAAAGATCTGTGCTTGCTTTCAGCTACCTTTCCTCACTCTCACCCAGTCCAAGGCCCAGCCCAAGAAATGGTACCATCCACACTCAGGTGAGTCCTCCCCTCCCACCTGAATTAACAGTCAAGACCACCTACAGACAGCCGCCCATCAACCTGAAACAGATAATCCCTCATTGAGACTCTCTCCCCAGATGACTCTAAGATGCATAAGGTTGGCAACAAAAGCTAGCTACACAGAGACTTTCTTATTTACAAAAGCATGTGTTGAGGTTGCTCAGATGTGTGGTGAATTAGTATCAATCTCAGCCTGTGCTAAATTTACAAGCTAAACAGTGTGATTGGTGTGTGTGACTCAGTATCCGTGTGATTCAGTGTCACCTGTGACTTCCGGCACCCACTGGGGGGTCTTGGAACAGCCTCCCTGCAGGCAGACACTTCTTAGGTATCTGGAGCCAGGTCAATGCACACATTTCTCCTCTGTCATCCTCCCTTCTGAGAACACAGTCACTGAGCAGCTCGGGCAGTCAGAAAAACTCACTCCTGGCCTCATGCCCACACCAGCTCAGCAGACACAGCAAGCAGCCAGCTCCTCGCAGGCTGCAAAAGCCACCCTCCACCCCTCTGAGCACTCTGGCCATTGTTCCTTCTCTGAGACACATCAGAAAAGGCCGTGGCCCAAGGTCCAGACCATCAGTCCAGCGTTAGACGACTTGACACTGGAACCCACCACTTCCTCGAAGCTACCTATGTCCTGTCTGCATCCCGCCAGCCTCGGTCCTGTCCTCCCTTGTCCTGTGACCCTTGAGGAGACAGTGCCCCTGAAGACCTGCTGATCGGGATTCTCCTTGGTATGTGAAAGAAAGAAGCCAATGGACCAGGAAGAGGAAGAGAAAAGGGGAGGTGGAGATAGAGAAAAGACGAGATTTCAGAGAACACTCAGGACTGAGTCAAAGCCATCCCTCTCTAAATATGTTGTTTCAAAGGCAGGAACTTTGAAATCCTCCAGGAAGGAAGCTTGCCCTGCCACAGAGGCTGTACCCAAAGCCACTGCCATGGAGGGGAAGCCACATGGCGCACGAGCGCCTTCTTCCAGGAAAATAGGACTTTTCTTCCAGGCTTGCCATGTGTGAATTTTTGGTGAGGTTCCAGAGCCAGTTTCCTCCCCTGGGAACACATAGCTGAGGGAACTATAATGTAAGTGATGTGATTCCGAACACAAGCTTTTCCAGGACTGCCTCCCTAGCTTTGTCGCTGAAGACTAGAACCATGGACTGAGGCAGGCTGTGTTTACTTAGAAAAGTGAAGTCACGCTTGAACATTCAACTTCTAATCTTGGTCCCCAAGAGCTGGTATGGATGATCTTACGGCTCCCCAAGGTAGAGATGACTCTGCTGCTCCCTGATGGGGCCCTGTCTGCCCTCCCCCATGGGCTCACAGCAGCTTCCTACCAGGTTTTAGGGACAGGTGGCCCCAGGGCAGGAGGTAGGACCAGCTCTGCAGCCACCCCAAGGAATACACTTCATTTGTTCTTGGGTAGACAGAAAATTACTCTGGTAATGCTCCATACCTATCCAGAAACATGTCTTTGCATAGTCACTTAGCTTAAACATCTCACGATGGGGTTATCCTGGATGATGGGTAGCCAAAAGGCTGATGTGTCCTTAGAGACACACAGAGGCATGAGGCCACATGAAGGTAGAGTGATAGAGCCAAAAAGGACTGCCTGGTGCCACCTGAGAGCCAGACGAGAGAGGAAGAGTCCTAAGAGCCTTCATGGGGAACACAGTCCTGCCACACAGTGAGGTCACACCTACCCCTCTTGACCTTTGTGAGGCGTTCCCACTCTGGTTAGTTCTCTGGCCATCAGCAATCACAGGAAACGAACTGTCTCTACTGAGAGCGGCCCCTCACCTAGTGACTGTGTGAATAAGGGGTGCAGTGAAGTGAGAAACCCACAGGACAGGAGAGCGTGAGGCGGGGCAGCCCCCAGGGTTCAGGCAAGCCTGAGACCCTCCCATTGGTGAAAGGAGAAAGGAGGCCCAAGCATTCGATGTGTCCAACACTCGTCATGTTCTATACCTCAGACTCCTCGCCATGTTCTATACCTCAGACTCTCCATGTTCTATACCTCAGACTCGCCATGTTCTATACCTCAGACTCCTCGCAATGTTCTATACCTCAGACTGCCTTGTTCTATACCTCAGATTCACCATGTTCTATACCTCAGACTCGCCATGTTCTATACCTCAGACTACCATGTTCTATACCTCAGACTACCATGTTCTATACCTCAGACTCGCCATGTTCTATACCTCAGACTACCATGTTCTATACCTCAGACTCTCCATGTTCTATACCTCAGACTCTCCATGTTCTATACCTCAGACTCTCCATGTTCTATACCTCAGACTCTCCATGTTCTATACCTCAGACTCTCCATGTTCTATATGTCAGAGTCACAGAACGATTCAGGAAGGGAGGAAGAGGAGAGGGAAGAAGAAAAGAAAGGAAGGAAGGAAGAGAAGGAAGGAGGAGGAAAGGAAGAGGAGAGAGGGAGGGAAAAGGAAATGAGGAAGGGAGGGAGGGAGGGGTGAGAGAAGGAAGAAGGGAAGAAGGGAGAGGAAGGGGGGTTCACTGTAGCCCATGCTTGCCTGGGCCCTGGCTAGTCAGACTTGGTTCGGGAACAGTTCAGGGACCCCATCTCCACTCCACACACTGGTCTCCACCTGTCATCCTGAGTTGTCTTGAGAAAGCTTGCTTTCTCAAAAATTTTTTCTCTGGTTAGAATTTCATAGCTTTTTTTCCCCCTTCTGGAAGGAAAAAGGAAGAATAAATGGCATGTTAAGTATTTCCCCTGCCAATGGGGGAAACCAGCTGAGAATGATCAAGATTCGTGAATTGAACTTTTGATCAAAGTTTTCTCTCTATTACACATGGATGTCTGACTGTGTCAAATGTGAATCACAGCAGTGGCTGCCCTCCTGCTGACTGGGGCCTCCCTGAGCACCGTGGTCTGTGATGCTCTTGTCTGCCTCACACTTGAGTGTGGAAGTTTGGCAGACCTCTGCTGGGGCATGCAGGCATGTCTACAGAACCACGGGCATGTGGGACGCTGCAGACAGCAGCCAGCAGAAATCAGAGATCAGAAGGGTTTCCGGCTTTCCACAATCCTTGCTGTACACAGAATGTCCCTCCCAGGGAGGCTCCATGCCCTCAGCCCCTGTTGCCCTTGTTCTTGGTCCGTCAGGATGGGCAGCACTTGCCAGGCGGTCACCTATTGATTCCCGTCCTCCACTCATTCGGCAGGACCTTGATCTCTGTCCTACTCTTCCTGTCTTTGCCTGAGATTTACGGAGCGCTGGCTATGTGTTCTGAGCGCTTCACACCTGTTCATTCACAAAATCCTCACTGCTCCTCTATGCTGGAGACTCCACCTTGAGCACCCTAGACAGGTAAGGACACAGAAGCCCCATCATCTTGCCCCAGGGCACAGACCACATCATCAGGCTGCTACACAACAACCTCCCCAAAACCTGGTAGCTGAAAGCAGCCGATGCCGTCTCGCAGTTTCATCCATCAAGACTCAAGAGCTGCTGGGCTGAGTCACCGTAGCTCAGGAGCTCTCGTGAAGTTTCTATCTGGAGGTTTGATCAGATTGGAGGATCTATGCTGGGCTAACTCTCTCCCAGGGCACTGGCTGGAGGTCTCAGTTTCTCCCTAAAGGCTGTTGAGTGTACCCCCAATGTGCCAGCTAATGTTCCCCCAAAGCAGGAAGTTCAAACAACCACAGGAAAAAGCCACAGTGCCTTTTCCAATCTGCTCTCTGAAACCGCACACCATCACTTCATCAGAGCGAGGTGCCAAGTCGCCCACACACAAGGAGAGGGGAGCTGGGCTCTGCCTCTTGACAGTGGAGCACCAGAGAACTTGGGGACACATTTTAATAAACCTCGGCATATAAGCAGTGGGATGTGGCCTACTCAGTCTGGCTCCAGAGGCCAACACCTCACCATCGGGGGAGGTCCCCCCTGCACTTCCTGGGTAACTTGCTCTGATAGTCAAACGCACAAACTGTACACGCTCTGTACTTGTTCTCTGCCTTCTAGGCTCTTCCCCCCATCCCCAAGCCAGGCACCCCAGCCTGTCACGGAGCTTCCCTGGGTGTTTCTTAGGAATCATGCAACAAAACTCGGAGCCCGGAGCAGAGGTCTCCAGACCCACCAGAGAAGTTTAAGACAATATATTTATGTGTTTGCTTTGGTACCATAGTTCTGGGTGGTAACCCCTGCTCCCAGGGGTAACCACAATACTCATCAATAGCACCTCATTGTGGGAGGCTAAAAAAAAAAAAAGAAAGAAAGAACCTTGTATGTTCCCAAAGGCCTGTCACTATGCAGTCCTGACTCACCCGTCTACATTACCTACATCACCCGTGACCTGCTCTCTCAGAGAACTGTTCGGCCCTGCCCTGTGCTTATCCTCCACAGCTGTCCTGAGAAACCCAGCCCCTTGAACAGATTTCTTGACACATCCCTTCCCCACGTTAGCCAGCTCCTTCTCTTGTTCCCTAGGACTTTGTGTACAACAATCAAATGTGAGCTTATTCTATCCTCCGCTGGAGAGATATGTCTGGGTAACACTTCTGTGGGCCAAAAACAGTCACTTCAGGTGTCTCCTGATGGATGGATGGATGGATGGATGGATGGATGGATGGATGGATGGGTAGATGGATGGATGGGTGGATGGGTGGATGGGTGGATGGATGGATACATGAATGGATGGATGGGTGGGTGGGTGGGTGGGTGGGTGGGTGGATGGGTGGGTGGGTGGGTGGGTGGGTGGGTGGATGGGTGGTGAGTGGATGAACAGTTTGATGAGTAGGCTGATGATGAGTGGGTGGGGTGGATGGATGGATCAACGGGTAGATGCATGGATGCACTGGTGCAGGAACAGATGGGTGAATATATGAGTCAGCAAGTAGAGAGACAGGAAGACAAAGGGAGAGGTTCTAATCTCTTGGACCATGCAGGAGTCAAGTAAAAATGATATTAGCTATATTCTGGAGCCATTTGCTAAGGAAGATGTTATGGGAAATAGCTGATCAGGACAAACTCATATGAAAAAAAAAAAGGCCTAAAATTGAAATACAGATGCAAAAAGGAAGAGGAAGGATGGAGATGGGAAGGGGAGCAGAAAAGGCAAATAAAAGAATAATTTGCAATTCCCAGAATTTTGTTCTTTCAAGCCGAGTAAGGCTACTTGGGGTTGTTTTCTTGTTTTTTCCTCTAGAGAATTGAAAACCAATCTTTTTACCCAATTTGCCTCTGAGTGGGATGCAGGGAATACCTGCCCATACCTATCATACCCAGAATTGCGCCGTCACCATGGAAAAGCCTTCAGCTCAGGGCTGTTTACTGAATCCTTCCCCAACCTTCCCCCATTCCAGCTAGCACACTGCAGCAGGCTGCCTGGAGCTTATCCTGAGCCACTGGAGGGACCAGCCCCGGCGGCCAGAAGCAAGAGTCCACCAGCCACCGCCGGTGGGGTAGCGGGCACCATAGCATCCCTGGAATCTGGGGAAAGAACTTGAAGCAATTACCAGTGTCTGCCCTGGTCGGTGTGACTGCTGAGCATCACCGCATCAGCCTGGCTGGGAGCCCTGTTCCTACAGTCATCTGGGACCAGAGCTGCAGGCACTCCTCGGAAGGTCTCAGACCTGCGCACTGAGGACAGAGGCTGGGAAGCAGCGGGGCCTGCAATTCCTCTCCTGCCCTCAAGCTCAGCACTAACGACACTGGGCCTTGATTGTCCTGGTTATAGGGTGTCCTCTGTATGCTGGGGCTTGATTGTCCTGGTTATAGGGTGTCCTCTGTATGCTGGGGCTTGATTGTCCTGGTTATTGGGTATCCTCTGGATGCTGGGGCTTGATTGTTCTGGTTATAGGGTGTCCTCTGTATGCTGGGCCTTGATTGTCCTGGTTATAGGGTATCCTCTGGATGCTGGGGCTTGATTGTTCTGGTTATAGGGTATCCTCTGTATGCTGGGGCTTGATTGTCCTGGTTATAGGGTGTCCTCTGTATGCTGGGGCTTGATTGTCCTGGTTATAGGGTGTCCTCTGTATGCTGGGCCTTGATTGTCCTGGTTATAGGGTGTCCTCTGTATGCTGGGGTCCTTGTAGGTCCCTGACTTCTGTCTCCTAAACCCAGTAACATTCCCCACCCCTGGGTTGTGACCATCACAAATGTCCCTGAATGGCTGATTTTTTCAAGTGGGTAATCACCCCCCATCTAGCATATCTGCTGTGACCTGAATGTCACATCCTTCCTTACCCCTGGTTTGTTCTTGTTTTGTTTTGTTTTTCCTCTGCAACACTGAGATGAACCGAGGGTCCTTGCTGGGCCAGGGCTCTGCCCCGAGTTTATCAGCCCATCCCCCAGGTCTTGCTCACTTGCCACCCTTTCAACACACTGGCTCTGGGCAGAGTTTAAAGGTGAATAAAGTCTGTCTTGCATGCAGCCTTTGTGCCAAGGTACCAGCATCCACACAGAGAGCAAGCCCGGCTTTGGGGGCACCTTATACGCACCCACGCACCTTCCTGGGTTCTCTGTGGCACTGGGATTCTCTGCACACTTGCACAATTGATGATGCAACAATATTTCTCAGCTGCCTAGCATCGTCTGGCTGCAGAGTTCAGTGGCGAGCAAAGCGCAGGGCTTCCTGTATCAGCTCAGCACCCACTTTGCCTAGGTAAGCATTTGTTCCTTGTGACGCCAGAACCTTCTGGAAGGGCTCCTGTGCTTTCTCTCGGTCTTGGCCCAGGGGTCATTGCCCTAGACTACAGACCCCAAGCTGTGCAGAGCCCCAAATCACCAAGAGTCTGACTGAAAGGCTGGTTCCAGCTCAGCCAACCGAGACACCACATTTCCTTCTGTGTAGCAGTACAACTGGGACCTCCTGTGCAAAGCCATGGCTAGAAACTTTACCAGAGAGTTCCTTCACTGCCTTCTGAAGGCATAGGTGTGGTGGTATCTGTTCACCTTAAAGAGGGTTCTAGAAATATAAATTTGGGAGCCAGGGGAACCGACAGACCTCCAATCCTGTGAGGAAGAAAAGTTGTGGAGGGGTGAGCTTGTTGGTATGCTGTTGCCTGCAGAAGACTCCAAAGGTCCCTAGGGACGATCTTTGGAGTCTAGAGTTCAGCTCCTTGGGTGTCCCCATCCTCTGCAATTAGAAAAGTCTGCCTAAGCAAGGCAAAACTGGCTACATCCAGGGACTGGAGTATCAGTGCACCCCTGGGGCCATGGGCTCTACAGCTGCCCCTCCCAAAGGTGCAGGGACCCCGAGGAGCAAAGACACAGTCTGCAGCTCCAGGCTCTCCAATTCCCCCCAGCAGTGGTAGCCAAGCAGCAACCTGGAGCTTAAGACCAGGGATGGACGATGTGTAGGCGCCAGTGCCACCTGGTGGCGCAGCAGCCACACAGCCGGCCCTGTGACAGAAGAGAGCACTTGACATCAAAAGCAGTCACTCATAGAACGGGCCTAACATTTCTCCTCCGCTGGGGTTCGGTCTGAGAGGTAGTCACATCTCTGAAAGGTAGCCACCTAACATTTCTCCTCCTCTGGGGTTCGATCTGGGAGGTAGTCACATTTCTGAAATGTAGCCACCACCCATGAAATTCCAGATGAAAGGGAAGACTTTGGGTTTTCAGCGGCCATTAGTTCAAAGTGAGCAACAGACACTGGGATACAATTAGAAAATACAGTCCACTCTTAGTTAAGAGCACTTGTTGCTCTTTTAAAGGACCAGTTCAGTTCCCAGCATTCACAGCAAGCAGCTCACAAATGCATGGGACAAGACACACAGACAGACAGACAGACACACACACACACACACAATAACTGATATTGGGTAGTTTCAGAGTGACAGAGCAATGCTAAGCATACCACGCCTCCATGTACACACACACACACACACACACACACACACACACACCATGCACATATGCATACTCACACACAATTTAGAGAAAGAAAGAAAAGGAAGGAAGGAAGGGAGGGAGGGAGGGAGGGAGGGAGGGAGGGAGGGAGGGAGGGAGGGGAGAGAGAGAGAGAGAGAGAGAGAGAGAGAGAGAGAGAGAGAGAGAGAGAGAAGAAGAAGAAGAAGAAGAAGAAGAAGAAGAAGAAGAAGAAGAAGAAGAAGAAGAAGAAGAAGAAGAAGAAGAAGAAAGCAAAGAGGATCATCTGGGCTAAGCATCCATCTGCAGGGTTTCCTGAATGTACCTAAAAGGCTGGGGGACAGGACAGGATGGGAAGCTCTCTGGGAGGAGTACCCCTCGCCTCTCCTTAGCCACTCTGAAGCTGTCCAAATGTCTTGCATTCGTTCATCCATTTCCCACCCGCTGCCCCATGCTGTGTGTTAGGAAGTCGTCACCCAGCAGGGAGCACAAGAAGGCTGAGCAGGAGGTGCACAGGGAAAGAGGAGAGATCTATGGGACGCGGGATGTTGGGCAGCGCCCCTCAGGAGGCGGTGCTAAAGCAGACCGGGGAGAAGCCCTGTAGGCTTTGGAGTGAGTGTTCTGAGCAGATAGCACATGTGCAGAGGCCTGGGACTGAAGGGTAGCTGTGAAGAAATTCAGGATGCCCGTGGTGCTGGAACCCAGGGCCTGGGAAAGGGACGGAGCATCCCATAGACGAATAAAGTCATTAGCCCCAGACTGGGGGTCTGCAGTCTTCCATAGGACATGGCTTTGACTCTGAGAGGGTCCCTGTGAAGGCGTTCAGAAGGAACTGGAGTGAGTTTGCTGATACTCTGTGCTGGTGTGTGACCTATGGCTGACGAGCATCCTGGTTTGTGGGGACTCGGGTTTGGGGGACATGGGATGCTCAGGGCAAAGCTTGGGGTAGCCCTGGGCCACCAGGACACGTGGATCACTGTGTGAGTGAGTGGGATGAGAGGCAGATGAACGTGATTCCAGGAAGCCCCGCGGTCTCACCTAGGGTGTATCACAGGAGGTGACAGGTTCTTCCTAGCTGCAGACCCAGAGTAGCCCTACTGTCTCAGTGACCTCCAGCCAGAGGGGAAGAGACTGCCTGTTGGGGTGGGGGGTGACCATGAGGGGAACCACAGGCTGTGAGTTACACCATGAAAGCAACCAGGTGAGCCCTGCAGGACAGGGAAGGTCCCCTGAGTTTTCTTAAGGCCTCTTCAGGCATCACCAGTGCCAAAGAACCTCTCTCGCCCTTCTGGTCTGCCTAACAAACTCCAGTTCATTCTTCAAAGCCCAGCCCACCTTTTGTAAGAACTCCCTCGCTGTCACCTCGCGGGTCCTCCCTTCTTGTCCCCTCTCCCTCAGAGGCGTCTCTAAAGTTACCGAATGCACCCTCTGCTCACGGTGCGGGTCCTGTCCTGGGACTGCCTGGTGTGGGGGACGAGCCAGATTGAACATGCCAGCGATAGCCCCAGGAGTGAAGATGGGTGAGACCCGAGGACCCACTCCCCAGAGAGAAGCAGGACTGGAGAAGAAGGCTGCCACCCTAGCATCCCTCTTGACCTCAAGTGGGACAGGAATGCCTGGCCTTCAGGAGCCGTGGGGCAGCCCGT
Source organism: Peromyscus maniculatus bairdii (assembly GCF_049852395.1). Taxonomy (NCBI): domain Eukaryota; kingdom Metazoa; phylum Chordata; class Mammalia; order Rodentia; family Cricetidae; genus Peromyscus; species Peromyscus maniculatus. The sequence goes on along the minus strand of NC_134863.1, from coordinate 84,516,299 downwards.
CTGAGGGCACAGGGGTCACAGGCTGACAACCCCAGCCTGGCATCAGCCCAGCCATGGGGTGGGGGGCAGTGCAGGCAGCTCCTGCCCCTTCCTGTCTTCGCTGGGTGTCTCCCCTCACCCCAACCCTTTTGTGTGTTTTTCTTATTTCATATTCGATAATGACCACAAGTCATTTTAAATGTCTAGAGAAAATCATATTATAAAGGTAATTTAACAAAAAGAAAAAGCATTCACCTTACTTAAAAGACCTTACACACACACACACACACACACACACACACACACACACACACACACAGAGGAAACAATCTGGGGCAGCAAATTTAAACTAAGCTAAGGATAGAGCATGTATCTTGGAACTTTAAGAAAAATGTTTTTAATCAAAAAGCAATAGCAGAGAACCCAAACCAATGTCTGCAAGAGGAAATAAAGGGGGGGGGGATAATGAAGAGCCTTGTGGCTTACATAACCAAAACATGGCAGCAGGAAGGTATATTCCTCAGCCAGCTTTCCACTGCTGTGACAAAATGCCTGAGGAAGTCACCTCAAGTGGGAAGAAGTGCATGTGGATTCAGGGTTTCTGAGGCTTCAGTCCATGTTATTCGGCCTCATTGCTTTAGGCCTGAGGTGAGGTAGAAAAATAACAGCTCGTTGAGATTTCATGTGTGTGCATTGGCTAGTCAGGTGGTTTGGTTATTTGTTTTGTTTTGTTTTGTTTTGTTTGTTTTTCGAGACAGGGTTTCTCTGTGTAGCTTTGCGCCTTTCCTGGAACTCACTTGGTAGCCCAGGCTGGCCTCGAACTCACAGAGATCCGCCTGCCTCTGCCTCCCGAGTGCTGGGATTAAAGGCGTGCGCCACCACCGCCCGGCGTGGTTTGGTTATTTTAAAGTGAATTATTATTATTTTTGAGTGTGTGTATGTGTGTGTCTGTGGGTATGTGCACATGAGTGCAGTTGCCCATGGAGGCCAGAAGAGGGCATTAGATTCCCTGAAGCTGGGGTCACAGGCAGTTGTGATCCACCAGACATGGGTACTAGGGACTGAACTCAGGTCCTCTGGAACAACAGCCAGTGTTCTTAACTACTGAGCCTTCTTCCCAGCCCCAGAAAATTATTTTTTTTTCATTGTGAGCATTCTGCATATGTCCTAGACACTATACCCTTAGCTGATAGATAATTTCAACAATTTTCTCCATTCCCTGATGTTTTTCCACTTTCTTCATACTGACCTTTGATGCATAGAACTATTGGTGAAATTATTAAGGCCACTCCATGTAGTTAAAAGAGAGGTTTATTTAGTGGTGAAACTTACAAATGAAGGGATAGGTAGGTTGTGGGGTCTGGGAAAGATGCAGCGCAGTCCAGCAGTATTCTCTGGAGAACTTTGCTCAGTCTACCTCCAATGTCCAGGGTCCAGGAACCAAGAGAGACAGCGCATCCAGATTTAGAGTCTTCAGGGTCCTCTCTTGGCCCCGCCTTGTAGGCGTGACAGTTACCGAAGCCTTAATGGGGGTTGGAACTTCCAGATCAAGGTTGGAATGGCTGCCCACTACATAGAACTTTATTTTGATGAGGTCGTATCTACACATGGTGTCAGAGCGAGGCACCATCACAAACCCAGTCATGATGGCTGATTGCTATGTTTTCTTCTGAGTTTTGTCTTCAGCTCTCACAAAGAGATGCCTCTTTATATAGGGCAAGATAAGGGGTGATTGTTTGTCTTTATTTATTTTTTTGGCATGTAGATTCCCAGTTGTTCCAGGGGCACTTGCAAAAAGTCTGTTATTTCCCATTAAATGATTGTGACATCCTCGTTGAAAACTGAATGGCCATGGGTGATTGTCTCTGTTTCCAGACTCTCAACTTTACTACCTTGCTTCACGTGTTGAAAGCCAGAGAGTGGCCACTGTGATTTTGATCAGGATGTGACGTCCTCTCAAGTCTGCTCTTCCTTTTCAGGGTTACTTTAGCCGTGTGGGGCTCCCTATGATCCCTTCTTGCTTTAGCATGTGGGGTTCCTGTGATCCCTTCCTGCTTTGGCATGTGGGGTTCCCTACGATCCCTTCTTGCTTTGGCCATGTGGGGTTCCCTACGATCCCTTCTTGCTTTGGCGGTGTGGGGTTCCTGTGAGCCCCTCTGAACTGGCTATTGGAATTTTCACAAGGATTACATTAAAGCCGTAGACACTTTGGGTATTGTTGCCATCTGAGCAGTATGGAGTCTTCCCATCTGTGAACGTAGAATGTCATTTTGCTTATTTAGATCTTTATTTTTTTTTTTACAATTGCCTTGTAGTTTTCTGTGTAGGAATCTTTCATTTCCTTAGTTAAGCTTATTTTAGCCTTTAGGAGTCTTTTTTAAAAATACTATTTTTACCTATTGTCTGAGAATTTCATAAATGCATAGAGTGTATTTTGATCATATCCACCTCCCATCCCCTGCACTCCTCCTGGGCCCCTCCCAGCATTCTCTCAACTTCATATCGCTTTTCAACCTACTGAACCAGTCAGTGCTGCCCGCCCATCTGTGTATGGGGTGGGATGAGCCACTGGAACGTGGGGCAACCCCCTGATGGTCACACCACCGGAGTTTTTAGTTATATATATTAATTACGGGACAATCTTAAATGACCTAAAATCTGATGCATGGATTACACCCTACTTAAGTTTAGTAGAAAGCTGTGGTTTGCCACTCAATCTACAGAAGGGCTTGCTGATCTCGAAGTCACCTTCTCATCCCAAGGAGTTTAAACCATGGGGTCGGCAAGGGGCGGGGCTTGACCATGACTTAGCAAACAGCTACTAACATACATCACTCCTTTTAATATATTTCTGTTTATTCCTTGAGTTCATACATGTATACAATATATTTTGGTAATATCCACTGCTGACTCTCCCCTCCAACACCTCTCAGACACTTCCATCATGGCTGCTCCGTCTCACGGCCTCTGTTTTCAACCCTCCAAATTAGTGCTGCCCATCTGCACATGGGTGCGGGACGGGGCCACACACCAAAGCATGGATCCCAGGAGCCACACCCCTGAAGAAAACTGGCTCTCCCTCTCTGAACACCACCAACAGCCAAGAACTCCTGAGCTAGAGAAGGAGCCTTGAGAGCCAGTCCCTATCCATGGAGGAATTCTGACCACCACAGTCCTGGGCAGGGTTTGTGCAGGTAGCCATGCTGGGAGTTCATGAGGGCGATAGTCCTGCCGTGTCAGAAAGACAGCATATTGTGGCGGTCTCCCCCAGCCTCTGGCTCTCACCACCTTTCCATCTCCTCTTCTATGATGCTCCCTGTACCTTTAATGGGAAGTATGATGCAGATGTCCCTTGGGGGGGGGCGCTGTCAATCTGCTACCTGTGACCATCACTCATTCTCACACTTAAAACTGTAAAGACGGCCCAACCTACGGACCGACTGGGGCCCCAGAGAACAGCAGGACACACTAAGATTGGTGGGCTTCATTAAGGCAAACCATGTGGCACTGTGCCGGTCCCCACCCCACAGTGAGGTGACTCACAACGGACTCCTGAGGGTGGCAATGGGGGCAAGGGCAGTCCAAAGCCCACAGCATTTCCCAGCAAGTCTTGGCCCAACCCTTAATGTTCCCAAGGTAGGAAGCCAGACGAGGCTCGGAGCCTGAGCGGCGGCTGGCACCCAGGAGGCTTTGCTGTGTCCTAGTGGGAACATGTTCTCAGACCAAGGAGGACCATGGGAGAGACAAGGTGCTGAGAGGGCCAGCGGCAAGCCACCTGCTGGCCCTCTCTGCACCAGATGCAATTAAAAGAGTGTCCATGGCTCAGCAAGACGCCTCAGTGGAAGAGTGTTCACCACACAAACCCGGCAACCGACCAGAGTCTACATAAAGTGAAAAGAGAACCAGCTCCACAAAGCTGTCCTCTGACCTCTACATACTTGCTGTCTCACACACACACACACACACACACACACACACACGCACGCACGCACGCACGCACGCACGCACACACGCACATGCACATGCACACACACATGCACACAATAATAATAATAATAATAATAGTAATAATAATAATAATAATAATAAATATTTCCTTTAAAGGGGACACCCATAGGCCCCAATCTCTCTTATATGTCCCCTGCTGTCTGGAGTTCAGAAGGCTCCTGCACTCTTGGCAGTTGGTTCGCTGCTTGTGACCATCCTTGGTCACGTAGAAAGAGATAAACCGTGGCAGAAAGGGAGGGACACGTGTCGGGTACGTGGCACGTCTGGGAAAGACTACCTGGAGGAAGAGCTTTGTAGACGAGGCCCACCTATGTGCCCCCGAGTCAGTACACTGAGCCCCAGGAAGCAGGCCCCCCCCCGTGCCTTGCAGGAATCCTGAGGCTGCTCAGCTGCCCTGCCCAGCATCCCTGGAGCTTTCTGTACCCTGCCTGCTCCCATCTCCTCCCCGGACTTCCAGGACGTCCTTCTCCGTCCAGTGTCATTATGTTCTGACGTCTACATCTTTATAAGAGGACCAGAATGTTCACACTGCTATGACACTTTGAGATAATAAAATGCTTCAACAGCGTCAGAAAACTTTTCAAGTCACTGTCCATCAAAGAGGACAGGAAGAAGCCGAAATTGACAAGACCTGAATTGCAAACCTCAGGAAGAGTGCTCATCTCCACGGCAGCTCTGATGCCTTCCAGATGACAACAGCCCAGGCATAGAGTCAAGTCCGTAAAGATGTCACCTCCATTGAGTCCAGCCAGCGACAGATAAGGAATGGGAGGCAGCAGGCCTGTGTTCACCCAGCCTCCCCAGACTCCACAGCTGGCCCCGAGGCAGTGGCTAGAACATGCCAGCAGACTCCACAGCTGGCCCCGAGGCAGTGGTGGACCACGTCAGCAGCCTGTCAGCCATTCTCCTCAGTCCCTCCTCTGGTCACCTGTCACTCTTCCTTGCGCCTCTTTCTTTCTCCACACTCGGACCCTGTTTTCAGTCACCTCCTAGCCTGCCGTACACCTCACAAGCGGATACCATCCACGGCATGTGGGGTCGCAAACCACCCGCCATGGAGCAGAAGCAGCCACTGTCTCCTGACTCACCAAGCACAAGAGCTTTGTGCGGCCACGCAGCTGTCCCAAAAGCACCTCTGGGTCCCGTCCCCACCCCACCCCACCCCACTCCCCCCAACCCCCCCCACCCCACCCCACCCCGTCTCACACCCTTCCATCCCCGTTGGTGACTCCACAGCTGGGAACAGCTCCAGCATTAAACACCATCCTTTTGGAATGATGTAGTCCAGTCTTGGATGCTGTTGCTAGGATTCCTGCAGGGGGGGGGGGAGGGGGATGGAAAGTCAGGTCTGCCCGTGACTGACAACTATGAGGGGCCCCGTGGAGGCCCTGACAGCAGCATTTTGATGTAGCTGAAGTAAGTTCAGAGCAACCTCATCTCTGACAGATCGGCTAAGCAGCCTATGCTGGGAAACTATTAAAAAATATCTCATTTGAAAAATGAGTTAGGAGTATTCCCTACTTGGTTTCTGGCTAATGTAAACACTGAAAACAAATTGATCCTGCGGGGAGAGGGGAGGAGTTTTGTGTTCTGAATGTGGGCGCCAACACTTCCAGGCAGAGGCTTCGTGTCTGGGGAACAGAAGGGAAAGGAGGAAGGTCTGGGCAGTGGAAGTGCTGAGCATGTACTGGACCCTGCTCCCAGGCAGCTGAGAGACCCGGCCCACGTGGCTGCTGCCTCTGTTTCCTCGTTTGCACCAGAAGTGGCCTCCGAAGCAAAGCTACGTGGGGCTGGCCACCTTTGGCCCTGACATGCTTTCTTCACCTAGGGGTCCTGTCTCAGATGCTTACCTTCCCCGACCCCAGCGTGCTGAGGAAGCTACAGTAACCAAGCATGTGTTCTTGTTTTACCCAGGCCACAGATAAGCCAAAAAAAGAAAAAAGAAAAACCTCTCTGTCGTCACCACCCACTTCTGCAGGGCTTTCTAAATCCATCGAAAGTCACACACAAACAGCCCGTCTGCCTGCTGCAGTGTCCCAGCAAATGAGAAACCGTTCTCAATGTTCTGCACTGCGGATATTTTAGGATAGGTTTTCAACGGCTGCAGCTGCGCAGTAACAGAAACTTAAGGGCGAGAGCTGGCGGACGTGGGTCGGTGTTTCCAAGAGGCGTCCGTCAGTTTTCTCATCACTACTGAATTGCAATGTCATGCTTGTCTTCGGGGACCAAACGCTTCCCTCTCTCCATGTAATCCACTGTGCACTCCTCTCGGACGCTTGCAGCGGCCCCAATCTTGCTTTTATTTTCCACTTAATCTCCAAAATGAATGTTTCAGTCACGCTGTGGCCGCTATGAAAGCAGTGAATTCGGCCCTGGCTGCAGATGGCCATTGCCCCTGCTCCAAAGGCATGGCAGCAGTTCTGGCCCACTGTGGTAGTCATGGACGCACACTCACAGAAACTAGAGCCTTGTCCCAAGGAAAATACCCATGTTTCAAAAACGAGCTCCACACGTAAGCTGTCTCAGCATGGTGAGATGAGCTTCCCGGGTCTACAGAGCTGAGTACAAATCCTGGCCCACCACCCTAGCAGCTTGCAATCACCACAGGAAAAATACAACCATACCACTGACAAACACAGGCTTCAGAAGACACCATTCACCCCCAAAAGAACTTGGCATCCCAGAGACCTTCCTAAACCGGGTTTAAGTACACATGGATCAATCAAGAAAAAATTAGAGCTTGGCTTCACTGGCTTGTAAGTCCTGCTTCAGTTAACTAGCTTTTCATCCAGAGTAAGATTCAAAATTAGATGAGTGTGATTTTTTTCACCAAGTCCAGAATGTTAGGGTCACCCCATCATTCAGCCTGACAGCTCCCCGATTCGTCCTGGATTAAAACGAGGGAGAAGAGGAGGAGAAAGGAATGTCCCCTTCCACGTCCAGCCTGAGCAGACGCCTAACTCTTCTGCACTTCACACAGAGCCAAGCTGCTCCCCGGTGACAAAATCCCACCTGCCTCAGAATCATTCATCCCCACATGAAGTCAGAGCTTTCTATCCAGAACCCCTTGCAGGAATTCCATTGAAGGTCACCCCTAAAGCACACAGGGACAGAACATGAACATCAGTAGAGCGCCAGACAGGCCTCCTTCCTCTCTGCTACGCTTCCTTCCCATCTTGTCCACAAAGGGCCCTCAGGAGGCAGGTATCAGCCGTCCCTAGTAGGGAAGCCAGCAATCCTTCCACAACTGCTGTACCCCAGGGGTACCCCGTTAGGCCCAGGAGTGTGTGTGGCCCACACAACCAACCCTATGATGCCAAACTGCAGATCCCAGTCTGGGGCCATTGGAGACCAAGGTGCCTGGGGATTGGTCAGGCCAGGGCCTTCTGAGGCCTTCAGCTCATCTGATTTGGGGGTGGGGGGGACTCAGTTATTCCCAGTCTCTTCCAGCAGGGAGGAGGAAGCAAGAACAAAAGCCACCCCACCTCCCCAAAGCAGAGAGATGGGAGACCAAGGTGGCATGAAGTACCTAGCTCTCTTCCCATCTCAGCTCTGAAGACAGAGGCCCAACCCAAGACCAGCCAGGCCTTGTCTACTCTATAGGCCACCGTCTGATAGAGCACATTGAGATGAAAACAAGATTCTTGGGTCCAAACCTGGCCCTGCCACATTTTTCCCTACAAAGGGCAAGAAGGCAAGGGCCGCCTCTGGTTAAAGAGATGGGGCCTGATGCTAGCCAGGGTGGAAAACCAAAGGCAAGACAGCCGGCTGGGGTACCAAGGCAGGCTGCTTACGTTCATGAGGAGTCGTCTGAAGGTAGTAGCACAGGGAGGTGGCGTGCAGATCTCATGGACCTTGAAGGCAACACGGTGGGACCACAACAGTCAGATGAGCTGCTAGTGGCTGAGAGTTGGCACCCTTTCGTGGGGCATGGGCAAGGAAAGGGATGGCAGCTGGGCACAGCATGGGTGAGCCAACTGGGAATGGCACAGCCGTGTGACTCTGAATCTAGTCACCATCGTCGTCGGCAGCCACTGATGTAATATGTCCTTGCCACATCCGACCCATCCCTTAGGAATACTCCCCACATGCCATGAGAACTCAAAGGGAGAAACTGAGGTCATGAGGTTGTGGTCTGGTCCGCTGCCATGTTCCTGGGATCGGGGCACCTATGTGAGTGGGAGAGCACCAGTCCTGTGCTGTGCACTGAAGTCAGTCAGTCTTCTCCTGGGACCAGGGCTGACCAGGGCTGGCCAGGGCTGACCAGGGCTGACCAGGGCTGACCTGCTTAGCTTCCGTTGATAACTAGGGAAGTCCCTGGAGTAAAACAGAATCCTCAGAGGCCAATGTAACCCAGACCTAAGATTATGTGTACAAATAAGACTTTCTACTTTGCAAATACTTTTCACATCATTCCTCTTCCCATGCTCTCTCCAATGCTCAGCATCACTAACACACACTATACATACATATACCACACATACACACACACAAACACAAACACAAACACACACACAAACTCACACACATACACACACACATACTACGCATGCACATACTATACACATATATATATATATACTCACACAAAAAAAAATACATGTGATTTTTTTAAATAACAGCTAGTGTGTTCACCTAGCTTCTGTATAAACAAATAGCCTTGATTTTCATGTCATGTTATTATTTCAGAAAGTAATATGGATTCCACTGTGGAAAATGTTGGTGTTGGCTCAAAGGTCCACATTATTACTGGAGATGTATGGAGATGTATGTGTATGGTGCATGTTCTTTCTCTCTGTCTCTGTCTCTCTCTCTGTCTCTCTCTCTGTCTCTCTCTCTCTGTCTCTCTCTCTCTCTCTCTCTCTCTCTCTCTCTCTCTCTCTCTCTCTCTCTCACACACACACACACACACACACACACACACACACCTTCATGAGGAGCTTACAGCTAGTGGGCAGGAACCAGGCATGTGTCTTCTACGAGAAGATCCCATAAAACTCAAATACAGAAGAATGGTAGAATCCAACAACTGAATGAAGTGCTAAATGGCCAGGGACGGGGGGCAGGGGGCTTCAAAAGGAAAGTGTCATTTATAACTCCTAATTAATTTTATATATATATATATATATATATATATATATATATATATATATATATATATATATATAATTTTACAATACCATTCAGTTCTACATATCAGCCATGGGTTCCCCTGTTCTCCCCCTCCCACCCCCTCCCCTTACCCCCAGCCCACCCCCCATTCCCACCTCCTCCAGGGCAAAGCCTCCCCCGAGGACTGCGATCAACCTGGTAGACCCAGTCCTGGCAGGTCCAGTCCCTTCCTCCCAGACTGAGCCAAGCGTCCCTGCATAAGCTCCAGGTTTCAAACAGCCAACTCATGCAATGAGCACAGGACTTGGTCCCACTGCCTAGTTGCCTCCCAAACTGATCAAGCCAATCAACTGTCTCACCTATTCAGAGGGCCTGATCCAGCTGGGGGCCCCTCAGCCTTTGGTTCATAGTTCATGTGTTTCCATTCATTTGGCTATTTTTTTTCAATAATTGAGTAAAACTGAAATTTATTATAAGCCACAGTCGTCCTAGGGACCTCCATGCTATATATATAGGCTCTATGGTTCTATGGGTTGTGGTCTGATTGTTCTTTATTTTATATCTAGATTCCACCTATGAGTGAGTACATACTATGACTGTATTTCTGGGTTTGGGTTACCTCACTCAGGATGATATTTTCTAGTTCCATCCATTTGCCTGCAAATTTCATGCTTTCATTGTTTTTCTCTGCTGAGTAGTACTCCATTGTGTATATGTACCACATTTTTTTCATCCATTCTTCCATTGATGGGCATCTAGGTTGTTTCCAGGTTCTGGCTATTACAAATAGTGCTGCTATGAACATAGCTGAGCATGTATCTTTATGGTATGAATCAGCATTCCTTGGGTATATGCCCAAGAATGGGATGGATGGGTCTTGAGGTAGTTCGATTCCTAATTTTCTGAGAAACCGCCATACTGATTTCCACAGTGGTTGTACAAGTTTACATTCCCACCAACAGTGGAGGAGTGTTCCCTTTGCTCCACATCTTCTCCAACATTGGTTGTCATTGGTGTTTTTGATCGTAGCCATTCTGACAGGTGTAAGGTGGTATCTCAGAGTCGTTTTGATTTGCATTTCTCTGATGATTAAGGATGTTGAGCATTTCTTTAAATGTCTTTCAGCCATTTGTAGTTCTTGTTTTGTGAATTCTCTGTTTAGCTCTTTAGCCCATTTTTTAATTGGACTGTTCAGTACTTTGATGTCTAGTTTCTTGAGTTCTTTATATATTGTGGAGATCAATCCTCTGTCAGATGTGGGGTTGGTGAAGATCTTTTCCCATTCTGTTGGCTGTCTTTTTGTCTTATTGACTGTGTCTTTTGCCCTGCAAAAGCTTCTCAGTTTCGAGAGGTCCCATTTATTAATTGTTGTGCTCAGGGTCTGTGCTGTTGGTGTTTTACTTAGGAAATAGTCTCCGGTGCCAATGCGTTCAAGAGTGCTTCCTATTTTCTTTTCTATTAAGTTTAGTGTAACTGGATTTATGTTTAGGTCTTTGATCCACTTGGACTTTGTGCATGGGGACAGATATGGATCTATTTGTAATCTTTTACATATTGACATCCAGTTATGCCAGCACCATTTGTTGAAGATACTTTCTTTTTTCCATTGTATAGTTTTGGCTCCTTTGTCAAAAACCAGGTGTTCATATGTGCATGGATTAATGTCAGGGCCTTCAATTCGATTCCATTGGTCCGTATGTTGATTTTTATACCAGTACCAAGCTGTTTTTATTACTATAGCTCTATAGTAGAGTTTGAGGTCAGGGATGATGACCTCTCCTCTCCTCTCCTCTCCTCTCCTCTCCTCTCCTCTCCTCTCCTCTCCTCTCCTCTCCTCTCCTCTCCTCTCCTCTCCTCTCCTCTCCTCTCCTCTCCTCTCCATTTTTACGATGTTAATCCTACCTATCCATGAGCACGGGAGATCCTTCCATTTTCTGATATCTTCTTCAATTTCTTTCTTTAGAGATTTAAAGTTCTTATCAAAAAGGTCCTTCAGTTGTTTAGTTAGTGTTATGCCAAGGTATTTTATATTATTTGTGGCTATTGTAAAGGGTGATGTTTCTCTGACTTCTTTCTCAGCCCTTTTATCATTTGTGTATAGGAGGGCTACTGATTTTTTTGAGTTGATCTTGTATCCTGCCACTTTACTGAAGGAGTTTATCAGCTGTAGGAGTTCCCTGGTAGAGTTTTTGGGGTCACTTATGTATACTATCATATCATCTGCAAATAGTGAAAGTTTGACTTCTTCCTTTCCAATTTGTATCCATTTGATCTCCTTTTGTTGTCTTATTGCTCTAGGTAGAACTTCTAGTACTATATTGAATAAATATGGGGAGAGTGGACAGCCTTGTCTTGTTCCTGATTTTAGTGGTATTGCTTTGAGTTTTTCTCCATTTAATTTGATGTTTGCTGTTGGCTTGCCATAAATTGCTTTTATTATGTTTAGAAATGTTCCTTGTATTCCTAATCTTTCTAAGACCTTTATCATGAAGGGGTGTTGGATTTTGTCAAAGGCTTTTTCAGCATCTAAGGAGATGATCATGTGGTCTTTTTCTTTCAGTTTGTTTATATGATGTATTACATTGACTGATTTCCGTATGTTAAACCATCCTTGCATCCCTGGGATGAATCCTACTTGGTCATGATGGATGATTGTTTTGATGTATTCTTGGATTCGGTTTGCCAATATTTTGTTGAGTATTTTTGCATCAATGTTCATGAGGGAGATTGGTCTGTAGTTCTCTTTCTTTGTTGCATCTTTGTGTGGTTTGGGTATCAGGGTAATTGTAGCCTCATAAAAAGAGTTTGGTAGTGTTCCTTCTGTTTCTATTGTGTGGAACACTTTGAAGAGTATTGGTATTAGTTCTTCTTTGAAAGTCTGGTAGAATTCTGCACTGAAACCATCTGGTCCTGGCCTTTTTTTGGTTGGGAGACTTTTGATGACTGTTTCTATTTCTTTAGGGGTTATCGGTCTATTTAAATGGTTTATCTGGTCTTGATTTAATTTTGGTATGTGATATTTATCCAGAAAATTGTCCATTTCTTCCTGGTTTTCCATTTTTGTGGAGTACAGGTTTTTGAAGTATGATCTGATGATTCTCTGGATTTCCTCGTTGTCTGTTGTTATGTCTCCCTTTTCATTTCTGATTTTGTGAATTTGGGTGCTCTCTCTTTGTCTTTTCGTTAATTTGGCTAGGGGTTTGTCTATCTTGTTGATTTTTTCAAAGAACCAACTCTTTGTTTAATTGATTTTTTGTATTGTTCTCTTGTTTTCTATTTTGTTGATTTCAGCCCAAATAATCAATTTGATTATTTCCTGGCGTCTATTTCTCCTGGGTGAGTTTGTTTCTTTTTGTTCTAGAGCTTTCAATTGTGCTGTTAATTCATTGGTATGTGATTGCTCCATCTTCTTTATGTGTGCATTTAGAGCTATGAATTTTCCTCTTAGCACTGCTTTCATAGTGTCCCATAAGTTTGGGTATGTTGTACTTTCATTTTCATTGAATTCTAGGAACTCTTTAATTTCTGTCTTTATTTCTTCCTTGACCCATTGATGTTTCAGGTGGGCATTATTCAGTTTCCATGAGTTTGTGGGTTTTCTATAATTTTTGTTGTTGTTGAGGCCTAACTTTAAGGCATGGTGGTCTGATAAGATTCAGGAGGTTATTCCAATTTTTTTGTATCTGTTGAGATTTGTTTTGTGTCCAAGCGTGTGGTCAATTTTTGAGAAGGTTCCATGGGGAGCTGAGAAGAAGGTATATTCTTTTGTGTTAGGATGGAATATTCTGTAGATATCTATTAGGTCCATTTGAGTCATAACATCTGTTAGGTCCTTTATTTCTTTGTTAAGTTTCAGTCTGGTAGATCTATCTTTTGGTGAGAGTGGTGTGTTAAAATCTCCCACTACTAATGTGTGGGGTTTGATGTGCATTTTAAACTTTAGTAGTGTTTCTTTTATGAATGTGGGTGCTTTTGTATTTGGAGCATAAATGTTTAGAATCGAGACTTCATCTTGGTGAATTTTTCCCGTGATAAATATGTAATGTCCATACTGATCTCTTTTGATTGATTTTAGTTTGAAGTCTATTTTATTAGATATTAGGATAGCTACACCAGCTTGTTTCTTAGGTCCATTTGCTTGGAAAGCCTTTTCCCAGCCCTTTACTTAGAGGTAGTGTCTGTCTTTGAAGTTAAGGTGTGTTTCTTGTATGCAGCAGATAGATGGGTCCTGTTTTCTTATCCATTCTGTTAGCCTGTGTCTTTTTATAGGTGAGTTGAGACCATTGATATTGATGGATATTAATGACCAGTGATTGTTAATTCCTGTTATTTTTTGTGGTTGTGTTGTGTTGTCCTTCTGTGGTGTATGTTGGTGTGGGATTATCTATTGCTTGATTTTTCATGGATGTGTTTAGCTTCTTTGGGTTAGATTTTCCCTTCTAGTGCTTTCTGTGGGGCTGGGTTTGTGGACAGGTATTGATTAAATCTGGTTTTATCCTGGAATATTTTGTTTACTCCCAGCCTATGGTGATTGAGAGTTTTGCTGGGTATAATAGTCTGGGTTGGCATCCATGGTCTCTTAGTGTCTGCATGAGATTTGTCCATGATCTTCTAGCTTTCATAGTCTCTATTGAGTAGTCTGGTATTATTCTGATGAGTTTGCCTTTATATGTTACTTGGTCTTTTTCCTTTGCAGCTCTTAATATTTTTTCTTTGTTCTGTGTGTTTAGTGTTTTGATTATTATGTGGTGAGGGGACTTTTTTGGATCCAGCCTATTCGGTGTTCTGTAAGCTTCTTGTATCTTCATAGGTATTTCTTTCTTTAGGTTAGGAAAGTTTTCTTCTATGATTTTGTTGAATATATTTTCTGTGCCTTTGAGTTGGTATTCTTCTCCTTCTTCTATCCCTATTATTCTTAGGTTTGGTCTTTTCATGGTGTCCCAAATTTCCTGGACGTTTTGTGTTATGACTTTTTTGTCTTTAGTGTTTTCTTTGACTGACGAATCTATTTTCTCTATCTTGTCTTCAGTGTCAGAGATTCCCTGTTCCATCTCTTGCAATCGGTTGGTTATGCTTGTTTCTGTAGTTCCTGTTCATTTAGTCAGGATTTCTATTTCCAGCATTCCCTCAGCATGTGTTTTCTTTATTGTCTCAAATTCATTTTTCAGATCTTGGAATGTTTCTTTCATCTGTTTAATTGCTTTTTCTTGGCTTGATTTGATTTCTTCCCATTTTTTGTTTGTTTTTTCTTCCATTTCTTTAAGGGAGTTTTTTATTTCCTCTTTAATGGAGTTTTTCATTTCCTCTTTAAGGGAAGTTTTTATTTCCTCTTTAAGGGAGTTTTTCATTTCCTCTTTAAGGAAAGTTTTTATTTCCTCTTTGAGGGAATGTTTTATTTCTTCTTTAAGGGCCTCTATCATCTTCTTAAAGTCATTTTTAGGGTTGATTTCTTCTGTTTCTTCTGTCTTGGTATGTTCAGGTCTTGCAGGTGTAGAATCACTAGGTTCTGATGTTGCCATATAGGTCTTTATGTTGTTGCCTGTATTTTTGCACTGGCGTCTACTCATCTCTTCCTCTGTGTGGTGCAGGTGGTGTCTGTGTCTGAGAGTGCCTCTCTTGTTCTAATTTTTAGTCTTGGTTTAGTAGGCGTTCTTGGTTAAATTGGTGCTATTGGGCTATTTCTTCAGGGGCAGCTGATTTCAGTCGGTGACGTATATAATTATGATCTGGTGATCTGGTTTGGTGGCTGGGTAGCACCTTCTGTGTTCCCAGGTCATGTTTTGTTCATTTGTCAACTCCTCAGCTGATCTTGTTTCTTCAGACTTCAAACTGTAGGCATCTGAATCCTCTCCCAGATGGGTTTCAGCTGAGAGGGGTAGTCTCACCAACACCTCCAAGTTGTTGGGTTTCACAGGATCAGCAGCTGGGCCCTGGGTTGTCCTCAGACAGAGTGTTCAGATTCGTTTTGGTTCCGACCCACGGAGATAGCTTCTTCCCCAGGTGTTGGGGTTAGAGGCGTCCCTGTTCCAAGCTGCATCTGCTTGTCTCCCTGGGCCTGTCTACCTCTGCAGTCCGCCGCCGCCGGGCCTGTATGTCCCTGTCAGCTACCGCTGGGTCTGTCTGACTCTGCGGGCTGCCGCCGGGCCTGTATGTCTCTGCCAGCTGCCGCTGGGCCTGTATTTCTCTGCCGGCTGCCGCCGCCGCGGGCCTACCTACCTCTGCTTGTCACTGCTGCCGGGCCCGTCTACCTCTGCGGGCCGCCTCTGCGGGCCTACCTGTGTCTGCTTGTCTCCACCGCTGGGCCCGTCTACCTAATTTTTTAAAACATTCATTTTGAGCATGTGTGTGTGTGTGCGTGTGCGTGTGCATGTGCGTGTGCGTGTGCGTGTGCGTGTGCGTGTGTGTGTGTGTGTGTGTGTGTGTGTGTGTGAATGCATGCCCATGAGCTCAGATGTCTATGGAGGCCAGGGCATCAGATCTCCTGAGTTGGAGTTACAGGTGCTTATACATCACCCTCCATGGGTCCTGGGACCCAAACTCCAGTCCTCTGCAAGAGTAGCAAGTGTTCCTAACCACGTAGCCATCTATTTTGCCCCTTAATTTGTTCATTCTTTTGTTCCCAGATCAATACAGTACCTGACTCAGATGCTAAGTGTGAATACTTACCACATGACAGACTTCAGGTACATAGACATGTATATATCAGAAAATATATCTCTCACCTGATTTCTGAGACACTTCAAAATAAGCAAGATTCACAGTGCTGTAGAATCCATTATGTTTTCCACGTTTGAGTTGCTGCTGTCAAGTATTACCATCTAGTGGCTACCATTACGTACTTATTGAGTTTTGTATGCAGACGATATAACGTCCTATTGAAGTAACCTGGTTAGGGGACAAAACTGGTTCACAAAAAAGTGCAAGCCAAGAGATTTACTAAACTCCAGGGACTTACAACCTGGTTGAGAAGGTAGAACTTCCATCAAAACTGCGTTGATAATGGTAGTGAGTCAAACAAAAGACACCGTCAGGTGGAAAGCAACAGGCAGGCTATGTGACGGCCAACAGCAGTTTGCATAGTTCATAGGTGGGTTAGGATTGCAGACCGAGACAATGGCCAGGATGCTCAGATGCCACCTAGAATTTCCACAGCCAGGGACAGCAAGGTCCTTTGGGGAGAAGGAGGTGAGAATGGAAGTAGGGGGCTGCTGCCCTCTCTCCTGGAAGCCGTGGGTCCGGCAAGACACCCCAGGTCTTCTGTGGTGCACATCACAGAAGCATAGACAACACATCACTCCCCTTCACACCTAATCTTACAGTTCATTCCCTACACTGGGGTCAGGGCAATGAATTAACCTTTCACAAGGCACACAGCAAGTGAGTCACAGAACTAGAACTCAGCACAGGGGTGCCTACTGCCTAAGCCTCAGATTCTCACCTCCTTCCTGCCCACACCCACCTGGTCTCAGCAGAAAGCTCTGGAAATGCCCAGAGGGAGTGGCCACCAGACATTCCACATTTCACATCAGGCCACAAATCTTGGCAACATAATTTCTGTATTACCTAGTAGATGGCGACACTCAGTCCTTCCCCACAGTCCTTGGCTAACTCAGTCTCTAGGGACATGGGAGAAGGGTCAGTGGATTTTCCTCTTCCTGTCAGAGTAACTGTCACTTTTGAAAAATTCAAACTCCTTCTGAGAGCCTGGGTCAGCAAGATCGGGGGCTCCCCAGTTAGTAGAATGGCAGAATTACATTTGAAAGACTGGCAGCCCCAGTGTGAGGTCCACCTCCATGACTGGAGACCATGGGTCACAGCTCGAAGTCAATTAAATGCTCAATTTTTTTTTAAGTTTTTATATTTTTTCTAACATCTATCCTGGGAAAACTATTGTTAGGGGAAAAGTGACGTCTCTTCTCCCTCAGAAGCAAAACTAGAAACCAGTGGACGAGTGTCGAAGGTCCAACAACATCCAGTTAAATGCTCCAAACCCCAGCAGATCTGCACAGACCACAACTGTCCCACAAGGAGCAGAGAAAACCTTTGTGTAAACAAATACATTTAATCAGACGTTGGCGGGAATTTTTTTGTTTTGTTTTTGTTTTTTTGAGACAGGATTTTTCCGTGTAGTTTTGGTGCCTGTCCTGGATCTCGCTCTGTAGACTAGCCTGGCCTCCGACTCACAGAGATCCGCCTGGCTCTGCCTCCTGAGTGCTGGGATTAAAGATGTGCACCGCCACTGCCCGGCTCTTGGAGGGAATTTGATGTACCTTGCAGGGCCAGAATATGCAGGCACTGATGGAGTAAATCAATGAAATTTGAGGTGCACTGTGATCAATGTATCAGAACAGGTTGTTTAAAAGAGTTGTGACTCACAGTTCCCCACACTGGGGGTAGGCATCAGATCAGTCAGAAGGCAGAAAAGAAGAGGGCAGTTGGAGCGTGAGCCTTCAGGTTGATCCCATGAGAAGGCATCAATGGCTTTCCTGGCTTAGGATTGTCTCAGGAGACTCTGGGCAACACAGTCTCCCCAGGCTGTCTGACACTGGCCCTGGGGTGACCAGAGCAGGTATATGGTGACCCAGACTATGAGGACACATACTGGAGATGGTTGTAGAAATGTAGGCTCTGGGCTGGTCGGTCTGCATTTGAAAACCAATCGCGTGAATAAGTCCTATGCCGCCTCTCAATAGGGTCAGCAGAAGTCTAGAGGTGAAAACAAAGTATTGTCTTAGTCCAGTGTCCAAGCATTAAGTTCTGCTGGTTTGGATGAGCTGTCCTTTGTAGTCTGGGGCACTGAATACTTGGGCCCCATTGGGGGTGCTGTTTGCGGGGGTTTGGGAGGCATGATCGTGTTGCAGGACTCTGAGAGTTAACGACGTGTGTCTCAGCTGTGTTCTTCCAGCGTTGAGTCCTCAGTGTCTGCCTGGCTGACATGCCCTCTCCTTCCCGCCACGATGGACTCTTGTCCCTCATGAACTGTAAACCAAATAAACTCTTCCTTCTATAGGTTACCTTGGTCATGGTGCTTTTTCACAGCAACAGAGAAGTAACTAATACACAAACTTACTCTGAAACACTGCTCCCCTGTCCTATACACACAAATGCACACACACACACACACACACACATACACACACACCTCAACCAAGTCTTTAGAAAGACCAAAAAGAGTCTTTATGAGATCAAAAAGAAGTGAGTTAAAAACCAAGGCTCGAATCAGCACCGTCAAGCTATAATAAGCATCATGATAACAGCCTGTGCTTCACAAACACATCCTGAAGATGCTAAATGCTCTGTGTGTATGAGACACTCTGTAGGACACCATCTACTCTACAACGCACCATCAGGGAGAGATGGAAAGGTCCCGCCCTCCCCTCATCTGATCCACGCTGCCACAGAAGCGCCACGGTGAAAATGAAGAGAACTGCAGAAGTGCCGGTCCTGCTCTCGGGCATCTTCTCTCGTGACACTGGCCACCGCAGTTGGGACGTGGTGAATCTTGCTCCCAAGAGGAAAGAACATGAGAGAGGACAGAGATCAGTCCAAAGAGGAGCACAGTTGTGTTGTCTAGTTCTCCCTTGTCTTAAAACCAGAGGCAAATCAATGACCAAGCGCTGCATCCTCCTGGGATGCTAACACGTTCGGCAGGTGAAAATAAAGTGAAAGGTAACTATAGTTAGCACTAGAACCCAGCGGTCTGGGTAGCACTTGGTCCCCTGGTGGTGAGATGTGGCGGGGGCTGGGGGAGGTGCTGTCATATCAGATGTTCATTTGTGCCTGGAAGTACCTGGTTCTCACTAAACATCCCAAATCTGTACTTGGTACTGACAGAGTCTCTGACGTACTTGGGTTGCTATTTTTTTTTTTCAAGACAGGGTTTCTCTGTGTAGTTTTGGTGCCTGTCCTGGATCTCACTCTGTAGACCAGACTGGCCTTGAACTCACAGAGATCCGCCTGGCTCTGCCTCCCGAGCACTGGGATTAAAGGCATGCGCCACCACCACCTGGCTACATGGGTTGGTATAAGGAATGTGGAGATTAGATGTTATGTATGCTTTAGATAAATACTTCAACAAAACAATGTAGACTAAGAGACTCATCCTGACATCCTTACACAGGCATTTATGAGGATGTCCTGATTCAGAGTGCTTGCCTTATAGTCTGTAAACAAAACCAAGTTCTGACAAGCTGGGAAATATTTCAAGTGGGAAGAGAACATGAAGGCTCCTGAGCAGAGTCATAAGCAGACTCTCCCCCCCCCCAACATCACTGACCACCCACTGTTAGCAGAAGACCCGGGCTCCCTCCTGTACATGACAAGAAAAACCAGAGGCTGTGCTCAGCCTGTGGATGTCATGAGATGCTTCTGGGAGCAGAAATAATCAGGTTAGTGAGGAAGGGCTAAAGATGTGCCCTGGGGCACTGCACTGGACCTTCCCCAAGGAAGCTTACTTTCTGAACATGGCTCATCCAGCACACTGTCACCAATTTCCAGGGCTTTGTAAACATACATAATACAAACTGATTCCCCAACACTGCCCAGTATTTTAGTTTAAGATTGTACTTGTTAGATGGACCATTTTATAAATGCCTCCTCATCTCACCTTTCTGGTTGCTGTGGTTACAGTATGCCCTCCATGGATTCATGAGTGGACTCTCCATCCCACAGCACAGCAGTGTGGGAAGGCAGGGCATTGTGGGAGGCACTTAGTTCACGAGGGCAGAGCCCTCACACAGGAACTCGTGACTCCCTAGGGAGATAGATGGGTTAGCTACCTGGGTAGCTCGCTGCCACCACCCCCCCTCCCCCGCCTGCCCCCTGCTTCCTTCCTGCCCACCAGCCTCCCCTTCCATTCTCTGACCTGAGTTATACCAATGGCAGACTCCATTAGACAAGGCACAGATGGGTGGCCCCTTGCTTTTGGACCGCCCAGCCTCCAGAACCATAAACTACGGAACTCATTCTTCATTTTAGACTGCTCTGTCTCAGGCATGTCAAGGCAACAGACACTGGGCTAAGACACTGGCAGAGGACTTCCAAACCACTCTGTAAATGCCATATTCATTTTCAAAATCCATTGGGTTTTTTTTTTTCATTAAAAATCCTTTAAAGTCTGTTTTGCTGAAGAAGATCACTTGTTTTCTTTACTCAGAATTCTCTCACTTGCAGCCTGCTCAGACCCGATTCTCCCCACTGAGAAGGGCCTCAGACTCATCTCAAAAATGAAACAGTGGAGAAGGAGGATGGGGAATTGGATCATGGCTCACCCCTGTGCCTGCAAAACATGCTTGAGGCATCTTCTTTAACAGGTTGTTAACAAGGCAGAGGACAAGCGAGTCCTCAGAGAACAAGGAAAGTTTGTTGCTCAGCAGAATGTGCCAAAAGTCAGCCCCAAGATACAGAATGAACTAAAAAGGAAACAGTCATGGAAAGGCAAGGGTCGGGAAGGGGAGGATGCAGAGCCAGGCCTACGCCCTGCTTCCTGAACATTCCCCAGGTGCTCCCCTCCTCATTCCCAATTCACAGTGCTCAGAGGATGTCCACGGTGAGGCTGGCACATTCTGATCTTTTCCACAAGTAAATTATCCAGTTACTAACTTGATCCATGGACAC